>NC_069501.1:237257092-237259592 GCF_027579735.1 Bombina bombina | reverse complement strand
TTTAATGTCCAATGAATGCATAGGTTCAAACGGAGGAGCTTGAAGAGCTCCCAAAACCAAATTCAAACTCCATGGAGGAGAAATTGACTTAATGACAGGTTTTATACGAACCAAAGCTTGTACAAAACAATGAATATCAGGAAGAATAGCAATCTTTCTGTGAAAAAGAACAGAAAGAGCGGAGATTTGTCCTTTCAAAGAACTCGCGGACAAACCCTTATCTAAACCATCCTGAAGAAACTGTAAAATTCTCGGTATTCTAAAAGAATGCCAAGAAAAATGATGAGAAAGACACCAAGAAATATAAGTCTTCCAGACTCTATAATATATCTCTCGAGATACAGATTTACGAGCCTGTAACATAGTATTAATCACGGAGTCAGAGAAACCTCTATGACCAAGAATCAAGCGTTCAATCTCCATACCTTTAAATTTAAGGATTTCAGATCCGGATGGAAAAAAGGACCTTGAGACAGAAGGTCTGGTCTTAACGGAAGAGTCCATGGTTGGCAAGATGCCATCCGGACAAGATCCGCATACCAAAACCTGTGAGGCCATGCCGGAGCTATTAGCAGAACAAACGAGCATTCCCTCAGAATCTTGGAGATTACTCTTGGAAGAAGAACTAGAGGCGGAAAGATATAGGCAGGATGATACTTCCAAGGAAGTGATAATGCATCCACTGCCTCCGCCTGAGGATCCCGGGATCTGGACAGATACCTGGGAAGTTTCTTGTTTAGATGAGAGGCCATCAGATCTATCTCTGGGAGCCCCCACATTTGAACAATCTGAAGAAATACCTCTGGGTGAAGAGACCATTCGCCCGGATGCAACGTTTGGCGACTGAGATAATCCGCTTCCCAATTGTCTACACCTGGGATATGAACCGCAGAGATTAGACAGGAGCTGGATTCCGCCCAAACCAAAATTCGAGATACTTCTTTCATAGCCAGAGGACTGTGAGTCCCTCCTTGATGATTGATGTATGCCACAGTTGTGACATTGTCTGTCTGAAAACAAATGAACGATTCTCTCTTCAGAAGAGGCCAAAACTGAAGAGCTCTGAAAACTGCACGGAGTTCCAAGATATTGATCGGTAATCTCACCTCCTGAGATTCCCAAACTCCTTGTGCCGTCAGAGATCCCCACACAGCTCCCCAACCTGTGAGACTTGCATCTGTTGAAATTACAGTCCAGGTCGGAAGAACAAAAGAAGCCCCCTGAATTAAACGATGGTGATCTGTCCACCACGTCAGAGAGTGCCGAACAATCGGTTTTAAAGATATTAATTGATATATCTTCGTGTAATCCCTGCACCATTGGTTCAGCATACAGAGCTGAAGAGGTCGCATGTGAAAACGAGCAAAGGGGATCGCGTCCGATGCAGCAGTCATAAGACCTAGAATTTCCATGCATAAGGCTACCGAAGGGAATGATTGAGACTGAAGGTTTCGACAGGCTGTAATCAATTTTAGACGTCTCTTGTCTGTTAAAGACAAAGTCATGGACACTGAATCTATCTGGAAACCCAGAAAGGTTACCCTTGTTTGAGGAATCAAAGAACTTTTTGGTAAATTGATCCTCCAACCATGATCTTGAAGAAACAACACAAGTCGATTCGTATGAGACTCTGCTAAATGTAAAGACGGAGCAAGTACCAAGATATCGTCCAAATAAGGAAATACCACAATACCCTGTTCTCTGATTACAGACAGAAGGGCACCGAGAATCTTTGTGAAAATTCTTGGAGCTGTAGCAAGGCCAAACGGTAGAGCCACAAATTGGTAATGCTTGTCTAGAAAAGAGAATCTCAGGAACTGATAATGATCTGGATGAATCGGAATATGCAGATATGCATCCTGTAAATCTATTGTGGACATATAATTCCCTTGCTGAACAAAAGGCAATATAGTCCTTACAGTTACCATCTTGAACGTTGGTATCCTTACATAACGATTCAATAATTTTAGATCCAGAACTGGTCTGAAGGAATTCTCCTTCTTTGGTACAATGAAGAGATTTGAATAAAACCCCATCCCCTGTTCCGGAACTGGAACTGGCATAATTACTCCAGCCAACTCTAGATCTGAAACACAATTCAGAAATGCTTGAGCTTTCACTGGATTTACTGGGACATGGGAAAGAAAAAATCTCTTTGCAGGAGGTCTCATCTTGAAACCAATTCTGTACCCTTCTGAAACAATGTTCTGAATCCAAAGATTGTGAACAGAACTGATCCAAATTTCTTTGAAAAAACGTAACCTGCCCCCTACCAGCTGAACTGGAATGAGGGCCGTACCTTCATGTGAACTTAGAAGCAGGCTTTGCCTTTCTAGCAGGCTTGGATTTATTCCAGACTGGGGATGGTTTCCAAACTGAAACTGCTCCTGAGGACGAAGGATCAGGCTTTTGTTCTTTGTTGAAACGAAAGGAACGAAAACGATTGTTAGCCCTGTTTTTACCTTTAGACTTTTTATCCTGTGGTAAAAAAGTTCCTTTC